>NC_090654.1:18463580-18473580 GCF_040937935.1 Hyperolius riggenbachi | reverse complement strand
CTCGCAGCACTCACTGATACACACACACACACACACACACACCATACACACACACACACACACCATACACACATACACACACACCATACACACACACACACTTCATCTCGCAGCACTCACTGATACACTGATACACACACACACACACACCATACACACACACACACACACACGTCGGCAGTGTTGCTATGGAGCGGGGGCGGCGAGTGACGTCATGCAGAGGGCGGGGGAATGGCGCAAACTGGATCGGCGCCGCTGGGGTTTTCGTAGATCGCGTGTTGGGGGTTGCCGGCTGCCATACACACGTCTGTCGGCTGAGGTGGTCGTCATTGCCTGCCTCAACCGACTTAAAGAGACACTTAAAGAGGAACTCCAGTGAAAATAATGTAATAAAAAAAAAAGTCCTTCATTTTTACAATAATTATGTATAAATGATTTAGTCAGTGTTTGCCCATTGTAAAATCTTTTCTCTCCCTGTAAACAGCTATTTCCCACAATGCAGCAAGGTTCACAGACAGGAAACTGCCAAGAGTACACTCAGAGTTTCTTTGTGGGAGGGGTTTCACCACAATATCAGCCATACAGCGCCCCCTGATGGTCTGTTTGTGAAAAGGAATAGATTTCTCATGTAAACGGGGGTATCAGCTACTGATTGGGATAAAGTTAGATTCTTTGTCAGAGTTTCTCTTTAAGTAAAAAAAAAAAAAAATCAGTTTTACTCACCTGGGGCTTCTACCAGCCCCCCTGCAGCTGTCCTGTGCCCTCGCAGCCACGATCAGGTCCTCCTGTCCCCGAAAACCAAAAGGAGCTGGTGACGGGGACAGGAGGATCCGAGCGAGACTGCGGGGGCACAGGACGGCTGCAGGGGGCTGGTAGAAGCCCCAGGTGAGTAAAACTGATTTTTTTTCCTTTAAGTCAGGCGTGTGTATGTAGCTTAAAGGGATACTGTAGGGGGGTCAGGGGAAAATGAGCTGAACTTACCCGGGGCTTCTAATGGTCCCCTGCAGACATCCTGTGTTGGCGCAGCCGCTCACCGATGCTCCGGCCCCGCCTCCGGTTCACTTCTGGAATTTCAGACTTTAAAGTCAGAAAACCACTGCGCCTGCGTTGCCGTGTCCTCGATCCCGCTGATGTCATCAAGAGCGCACAGCGCAGGCTCAGTATTGTCTGTGTCTGCGCAGTACACTCCTGGTGACATCAGCGGGATCGGGGACACGGCAACGCAGGTGCAGTGGTTTTCAGACTTTAAAGTCAGAAATTCCAGAAGTGAACCGGAGGCGGGGCCAGAGAATTGGGGAGTGGCTGCGCCAACACAGGATGTCTGCGGGGGACCATTAGAAGCCCCGGGTAAGTTCAGCTCATTTTCCCCCGACCCCCCTACAGTATCCCTTTAAGGTACAGTTTTTTGTCACAATTTTTAAAATTTCCGAAACAAAAAAAAATTGTAGAAACCGCAAATGGAGGAGCAATTGCAGTGTGAGTCACATTGCAATTTCACCTCCAATTTGCATTTTCTACAAAGAGGAAAAATGGCCACGATTTTGTACAATCGACTGTGTGCTTAGCCTCAGAGTTGATGCAAATTTTGAACTAATTTTGTGCAGCTTTAAAATGGGCCAATCAAACGCGGCAGTTGTTGCATTTCATTGGTCCAATTCCACACTGCATATCTTTGCATTCACTCAGAATAGTTCGCATGTTACGGAGGATTGCTGTTGTACACGACAGACAATAGCAGGAGGTGGGTCGATAGAGAACGGTGGGATACCTGTGCCTTGCTTTGGCTGCGCAGTATTTCCCGTCTCGATCTGCCTCTATCCACCGGCCGTTCTGCAGACACTGACCACACACGATCTTCATCTTCAGGTCCAGGGGTTTGGGAGACGGCTGCTGAAAAAAGGGACAACAAAAGCCAAAGGAACAACGTGACTACCTGTGAAGTATTAACGTTAGTGAGCTGTGAATACTGTAGTAACATTTCGTACAATTATGGTATAGAGGGCCGGCCTTTGATATGGGCAAGCTGGGTGGTCACATGGGGAATATATACTTATGTACTACCAACAGAGGCGTGTAGAGCCCCATAGAGGCAACATACACCTTGTATTCAAAACAGATGCTACAATTATGCACTAGAGCCCTACCCTCTGATAGAAACGGAATGCAAACATAAATATCAAAAATGGGAGCAGCTAGCCATAAGGTTAATTTACATTTTTTAGAAGCAGAGAGAGGTGGCAGCGCTTCCCAAATCAGGCTGCATCTGAGTGACTACCAGCAGAGGTGTGCAGAGCCTAATTATAGGCAGGATACACAGCTTGCATTCAACACAGATGCACACCCCCCCCCCCTCAAAGACCAGGCCATTTTTTTGTCAAATGGGCCACTGCAGCTTTAAGGCCAAGCTGCAGGGTTTCACAACACAGCACACAAGTGATCCCCTCCCCCCCCCCCCCCCCCCCCAAGCCCCCCAACCTTTTCTCCCCACCAACAGAGCTTCCTGTTGGAGAGGTCTGACCACTCCCCCAATGTTTATTTTTATTCTTTGAAAATATTTATTTCTTTATGCAAAGTATTCAGTACTGGACCCTTCCACCACGATGAGGACATCCTATTGGAAGGGATCCTAGTCTCGAACTAACAAACAAATGAGTATATTGTGAACCTGGAAGCAGCTGGACATAAAATGGTTTATACACAATCGAATCCGGTCTCAACCCTTAAAGGGACTCTGACCTCAAAAAATAAACGAAATTGGTACTCACCTGGGGCTTTCTGCAGCCCACCGTAGGTCGGGAGGTCCCTCGGCGGCGTCCTGGCTCTTCTCCCAGTTCCTCCGCCGCATACCGCACTGGGGACACCCGCGCCCAGTACCTGAACCGGGCGCTCTTTGTCATTACGCCTGTCGCTGCGCATCATCACGGCGGTCAGCATGACAGTACTGCGCATGCGTGGTTAAATTGCGCATGCGCAGTACTGTCACGCCGGCCACCGTGATGATGCGCAGCGGCCGGCGTAATGATGAAGAGCGTCCCGTTTCAGGAAGTGGGAGCCCGACACCTGGCCCGGGTGTCCCCGGTGCGGTATGCGGCGGAAGGACCGAGAGAGGAGCCAGGAGGACGCTGGGGGACCTCCCGACCTACGGTGGGCTGCAGAAAGCCCCAAGTACCAATTTTGTTTATATTTAGAGCGCAGAGTCCCTTTAAGGAAGTAATCTTTTAAATGTATTTTCGTATTTATGCAGTAGTACAGCAAACAGAAAGCACAACGTTTCGGGCTACCTGCCCTTTCTCATTTATATAGACAACAGGGGAGAGATAGCAGTGCACCCTAAGACCAGGCCTCATCTGAAGGACTACCAACAGAGCCCCCTAGCGGCAAAAACACACCTTGTATACAAAACAGGTGCTACAATTATGCAATAAAGACCAGGCATCTGATAGAAACAGAATGCAAATAAGGCAAAATTTTGGGACAATCAGCAAAATGCTAATAATGCAGAGTTCATGTAAATTTTATGTAAATTCATGTGGCTTGGTATTAGACCAATCAAACGCCGCTGTTGAATCATAAGAGTGCTTTACTGCAAACCCGCATTATTTTTGTAGAATGTTAGCATAAAGTTAGGATCAAACTCAGAATTGTTATACCCCATTTCCCGGACACGGCACCTTGGCTTTGGGCTCGGGGATCTTCCACATGCGCTCCGATTCCTGCACAATGTCCTCAGGAGTGACGTCTGGAAGAGAAGGAGTTAACAGCCAATGAGATGTAAGTCACATGATCAATTACTTGTGATCGTTTTATTGCTTGCAAATCCCTCCCCTGCTGCCCATTCATTCCAGAATCACCTTCAAGATAATGTGCCTGGCCTACCAATCCCTCCACAACACCTGCCCGCCCTACATCTCTAAACTTATCCAAAAGGTACAAACTTGACCTGTACCCATTCCCATGCAAAACTGCAGGACTTCTCTAGAGCTGCCCCTACTCTCTGGAACTCCCTGCCATCCCCCCATCAGGATCACCACCTCCTTAGTCAATACAAGGATATACAAATTTAAGGAAGGGCTTTGGAAAAAGTCTTATTTTGAATATTTCCAAAAAAGTACAAAAATACATGATAAATTCTTCAATAGAGATAACTATAACCATCCATTAACGATAATAGGCCCATTGAAACTTGCAATGTCACATTTTTTTTTAGTTCTCAGGCATTTTCTTTAAAGCGGACCCAAACCAAACATTTTTTTAATTCTTTAGTTGCACTCACCACTCTAAATATTTACTGAAAATATCAAACAAATGCTGCGCCCACCTCTTCTACTATTGCAACTACAATTTGTACTAAAAACCTGTAAACTTTAACTTTAAAATTCATTCATATATATAAGTCCACCACGTTTTGAGTCCAATCAAATACTGGAGTGCGCTGTGTTAATTCCTCTTGGGTATATGGAAAGATTTAGATTCACTGCGCTCTTCCGTTTCTGTAAAAACAATCTAATATAGTGTGAACCTGTTTAGCAACAATACATCACACCACCCAACAACTGTGCTAGTGAGAGACGTGTATTCACTCCGTGGATCCCACCACCTCTAATACAAGAGCGGCTCACCAGATTTTAACCACCAAATTATAGGTGGAATCCTCGCTTAATATGTGGACCTCTTGGTAACATCAGTAATCCACATCCATCATAGAGTAAAAAAGGCCTTTAATCTTCACTAAAACAAAATAAAAAAACTTTCATAGCGCAACACATCTGCTACATAAAATATCACACTGCGCTCCTCGCGCCCTCCATAAACTTACAAGCTCCAGAAGAATAATGTAGCGTATCACAGCGGCAAGGCTGTAGAGTTCAATCAGTGTCGGTATTTGATCCGTGCGCGGCGTCCCGCTCGCTCAGCTTCCGACTCCCAGACCTCTCCAAGACTTCCGCGTTGGTGCGTCAGGCGTACTGGCTCCGCCCTACGCGTTTCATCATCACGACTCATCAGGGGCTGATGAGTCGTGATGACGAAACGCGTAGGGCGGAGCCAGTACGCCTGACGCACCAACGCGGAAGTCTTGGAGAGGTCTGGGAGTCGGAAGCTGAGCGAGCGGGACGCCGCGCACGGATCAAATACCGACACTGATTGAACTCTAGTAGATTTGTATAGAGAACAACTGACTCTTGGGTGCATGCTAGAATATTTAATATAGAAAAATTGTTGTAATATACAAAAAACACACACATATACATATAATTAGAACACGTACTACATAAACTGAATTAAAACTAGGACATAGGAGTCCTAAAAGGGCCAAACCCCCACAACCACATTGTACCCTTATGGAGGCTGCAGTCCTCCGCAAAAATAAAAATCAGACCACCTCTGGAGCAGCAAGGAGCAGTGCTCAATTCAAATTGTATGGATCTAAGAGTGTATGTCCAATTCCTTAATTGGCCATCCTGGAGGAGCATATAGCAAATTCATAGAATGGATGGGTTGGACTCAATCGCAGTCCCAAGAATCATATATACCTCTTAGCTGATCAAAAATGCACTGTTCATGAGCCTGAAACTTCTATCATCACCAGTATATGGGTTACATGGACTCAGTCGCGGTCCCCAGGATCACATAATCTGTAGTATACTGTGCATCCATTAATGAGTGGTAATGTGCGGCAAGGAGCATGTGCATCCAAAAGATAAGCTCAAGCGTAGCAGAGAAAGCAAGCAAGCGTGATGAAAGTAGCTGTCAAAGCTGTCCTTCAGTATGACATAGTGGCAAGCTTGTTAAACTTTATGCAAACGGAAGCTCATTCATGTCACAGCATAGGCCATATGCAGATATGAGATGCGATCAGCAGCAGGAATGCTATTGTAAAGTTCACAGGTGCATATTTACCACATCACTGGGTATGCAGATTCAGATGGTGGTGGAGAGAATCCAGGCTGTGGGTAGATTTGCAAGGTAGCAAGCTCTGGGTGGTCCTGGTAGATGGTTATAGGTGGTGGGGATTGGTATCAGACGCTATGACATCTGACATGTTTCGCTGTCCGTCTGACAGCCTCTTCGGAGATTAGCGTCTATGTTGTAAGCGCCATGCCACAAGTGCTCTAGGCATCTGCCCCGGAGACGCCCACCTCCTTCCTTGCTGCTGCGGCCAATAGGAAGTGGCCCAGCGTGAGCGCTGAACTCCGCCTACCGCGCGTCACACATGGCGGCGGAGGTGTGCGTGTCATGCGCTCCGCAGTGGGACGCAAACAGGAAGCGTCCCACTGACTGAGGGAGAGGAGTGCCGCCGAAGAGAGCCCAGAGCATCTATAGTGACATGGTGATTTCAGAAGTTACTACATTGTGCAAATTCTTCATAAATTCAAACTCAAACTGGAGTCTAGTAATGATTGGCAACTATATTGTGCAACCTTGTGCACATCTCGCTATATATATATAGAAAAAAACATGAATCCATAAAAAATGCAAGAAGATGGTAGAACAGGCCTCGTCCACATTGTACACTAACAGGCATGAGCCTCGCAAAGGAATGTAAGTTTGCAAAACATCAACATAGTACTTGTGCGGATGTACGCACAAAGTGATATATTGAATAATGACACCCTTAAAGGGGTCATGATGAATGGTTCTAGGTAGTGTCCCCAAGGAAAGGGGGGAAAAAACAGGACAAACCAACAATGTGAAAGGCAGTCAGGAGATACAGACATGAAAGGGAAGGGAGGACCACTTTCAAAAGAGGGGGAGAGGGAGAGGGCAGGGTGGAAGGAGTTTCATACTCTAAAGCAGAATATTGAGTGAGGACTGAGAAGGACTAACTATACAGGGAGAAAAGCTCCAAAGTGCACTGCATCATTCAGGCCCCTCCCTCTAGTAGCATCCAAGGTGAAGATCCACCTCAATTCCATTTGTAAAAGAATTTTATCCACATTGCCACCTCTTTCATGTGGATGTACTCTGTCCAAACCTATAAAGCGGATGAAGTTCAGGTCCCCACCATGTGTCAAGTTAATATGTCTCGAAATGGGGGACCTGAAATTACATCCCCCAATGTCGCCAACATGTTCCTTAATGCGTTCCTTGAATGCCCTGTACGTTTTTCCGATGTAAAAACATCCACATCTGCATGTCAGTAAATAGACAACGCAGATGGTGTTACAATTCACAAAATGCCTCAGCTTCCAGGTGCGTCCATTGGGGAGTGTAGCCTCATCTCCCACCTGTAAGTATCTACAATATACGCATCCACCACAGCTATAGGTCCCCAAGACTGTGCAATGCTTAGAGGCTGCTCTAGAACGGAAGTGGCTGGTCGTCAGTGAGTCCCCCAAGGTTTTGGAGCGTTTGTAAGTCACTAGGGGTCTGGGAGGTACAAATTCCTGAACCGAGGGATCAGCGCAAAGTATGTGCCAGTGACGGCTCAAGATTTTATAGATTTGATTCTCCTGATCACAGTATCTGGTGATCAGGCGTACTTTCTTGTCATCCTCGATTCTTTTCTGCTTTCTATCTGACTGGCCCAGCAGTGTTAATCTATCGGTTGATTTAGCACGTTTATATGCTTTCTTCAACCATTTGTCCTTGTATCCTCTCTCGAGGAAACGTGCCCGGAGAGCTTTTGCCTCCTTTTCAAAGTCAGCTTCCTTGGAACAGTTTCTACGAATTCTAAGATACTGTCCAATCGGGATCCCGCGTACAGTGTGTTTAGGATGTTGGCTTTCTGCTCTTAGTAAAGAATTGGTAGCTGTCTCTTTACGAAATAATTGTGTGGATATATGTCCATCCATGTTTGCGCTGATCCTCAGGTCCAGGAAAGGTACCGATGTTGGGTCACAGTACATAGTGAATCTTAGGTTCAATTCATTCTCGTTGAGTCTCAATACAAACTCGTCAAGGAGATCTCTCCCCCCCGTCCAGAACATCAAGATATCGTCTATGTACCTGTGCCAAGAAACTATGTGGCACAGGTACATGACCAAGCTGTCACTGCCGAAAAGGCACCGCTCCCAGTCCCCCAGGTACAGGTTGGCGAACGACGGGGCACACGTAGTGCCCATCGCCGCCCCCTGCACCTGAAGGTAATGGGAGCCATCAAATAAAAACACATTATTGCTTAAGATGAAAGACAAAAGACTCAAAATGAACTGATTGTGTTCATATTCCGAAACATTAAGTTCAGACAGAAACTTGCCTACCGCAATGACTCCCTTATCTTGTGGTATGCTCGAATATAGAGCCTCCACGTCCAGGGTGACTAGCAGAGAGCCAGGGGGCAGCTGTGAACCCTCCAAAATAGTAAGAAGGTGTGAGGTGTCCTTGACATATGACGGGAGACCCAGAACATGTGGCTGCAGATGTTGATCCACATAGATACTGGCTCTCTCAGTCAAGGCTCCACATCCTGACACTATTGGGCGTCCCGGGGGCTTGGCAGAATTCTTGTGAACCTTAGGCAAGGCATAAAAGGTGGGGGTAACTGGGTCTTTGACTTTAAGGAAGTCCGCTGTTTGTGGACTAATAACCCCAGTTTGGACAGCTGTGTCTATGATCATTTCCAGCGCCACCTGGTTCTCAATCACCCTGGACGGGGAGACCCCACGGTAGCACTCTCGCTGGCTCAGAATCCTATGACACATGTACTTGTATTGCTCGGTCGACATAATTACAACGTTTCCCCCCTTGTCCGAGGGCTTGACCACTAAATTGGTCATGGTTGCGTAGTTACGTAAGGCGTTTTGTTCTTGGAGATTCAAATTTAAGGAGGGGCTGGGTTCCAGCCACACTTGTCGAATATCCTTTTCAATTAAATTAATAAACGTTTCAACCCCCGGACAAAGGGAGAAAGGCGGGAAAGAGGAAGATCTCTTCTTAAACTTGCTCCTATCTATAGCCGTTATGGGGGGAGTGGATGGATCGTCCGCTTGAATCCATCCAGCTTCATCCCCTAAATCAATTAAGGTCATCAGAGTCCTATAATCTTTGTTTGTCCACTCTCTCCACTCTTTAATTATCCCTCCCAGGGGGGCCTCTGTCTTCTTTTTATGTAAGCTTTTCAGCACTAGGTTCCGGCAAAATATATTAATATCTTTGAAAAACTCAAAACGATCTAAAGTGCGATTCGGGCAAAACCCGAGACCTTTCTTAAGAAGTGTTTCTAAACCGGGTTCCAAAGGAACCCCTGATAGGTTAATGATTTGCATGCATTGACGAGAGTCACCTGGGGGAACATGGGGTGGAGAGTGTGGAGAGGACGAAGCTAAAAATCCCTGCTCTAGGTGTTCCCTGTTGTTAAAATGTTGTTGGCTAAAAAAGAAGCTAATTCCAATGAGGACTCTGAGCCACCGGATGCCCCATCCACTTCTTCGTGTGTGTCTTCTGAAGTGCATCCTGATAGATATTTATTTATAGGGCCCTCCTTTTTAGGATATTTTTTCTTTTCTTTGTTCTGCCTATTCTCAATCCTCTTATCTGCCTTGATTGATCTAGTAAGGGGGCGATTGTTTGATGGCACTTTAATAGGTGTGGGCTTGGATAGGGAATTGCCGCCATGTGTGACGCGCGGTAGGCGGAGTTCAGCGCTCACGCTGGGCCGCTTCCTATTGGCCGCAGCAGCAAGGAAGGAGGTGGGCGTCTCCGGGGCAGATGCCTAGAGCACTTGTGGCATGGCGCTTACAACATAGACGCTAATCTCCGAAGAGGCTGTCAGACGGACAGCGAAACATGTCAGATGTCATAGCGTCTGATACCAATCCCCACCACCTATAACCATCTACCAGGACCACCCAGAGCTTGCTACCTTGCAAATCTACCCACAGCCTGGATTCTCTCCACCACCATCTGAATCTGCATACCCAGTGATGTGGTAAATATGCACCTGTGAACTTTACAATAGCATTCCTGCTGCTGATCGCATCTCATATCTGCATATGGCCTATGCTGTGACATGAATGAGCTTCCGTTTGCATAAAGTTTAACAAGCTTGCCACTATGTCAT